>NC_057808.1:110335555-110336403 GCF_018294505.1 Triticum aestivum | reverse complement strand
AGCCACCGTGTCGCCAGCAGCGTCGCCAGAGCAGTCCAGCTCCATTCTATCTATTTCCTTTCTCACTTTCAATGATGTAAATTAATTCTGAATTATCAGGAGTTTAATAGCCGATATTTCAGTATCGTGTTGAGCTGTAACCGGGAAGATACTCCAGGCACCAGGGTAGGAGGAGCAAAGGTGACACCATTCTCAGCTACCTCAGTCCGTTAAAATTAGTTGAAAGGCTAATTCATTCATTGGTGAAACGAAAAGGCAAATTAAGCTAAACAAGACAGTGATTGAGTGACTGAGCTGTTGTGCCGAGTGAAGTTTCTAGGCATGTGAAAGAAGAGAACAAAAAATTGCACAAAGAAGAGGTGAAGATCGGTCACTGTCAAAAGGAGAGAACTTCAACTCACAGGAAAGAAGTGTGCAGATTCACTACCCCATATCTCGCTTTCTACTTCAGCAACCACCCGAGGAGATCCCTCCGATCATCAAGGCATCACGGCATCACCAGTCACCAATCATCTTCCCCGGCCAGTAAAAATCATCCCCAAAAGGAAGAAGCATCAGTGACCAAGTGACAAAGGCAAATTAAGCTGAAGGGGACGGTGTATCGAGCATGCGATTTCTTTGAGGTTACCTCCGAAAGCACGATCCGTCAACTGAGCCGCCGAAGGTAGATCTTCCCACGGATACGAGGTATCTTCAAGATAAGGGATCCTCGAAGAAAGGAGATCATCTAGGTCCGATTACCCAGCCAGTTAAACATCAGGGGATCCCCGCGACAAAAATAAGAAGAAGACGCAGGATGAACGCGGCAAGAATTGCTGGCGTTGTAGCAGCAGAAGTTTGCCGGATGC
>NC_057808.1:110319657-110335170 GCF_018294505.1 Triticum aestivum | reverse complement strand
TGGGCTAACTATACTGGGCCTTCTCTAAAGAAACTAATACTGGCTACACGGTGAAAAAAATCGAATTTGTTTTATGAATATACATACACATGTATATACTACATATGTGCAAAATTTAATACTAACATTATACTTTCACACGTGGCGTACAAGAAAAGACAAATACGTATTTCCAAAATGGGCTGGCTTTTTTTGTTATTGGGCTATAATTTTTTTATACAGCCTACAAATCACAATATTTTCAAACAATTTTTCACATGCTCGTGGTGAACGGATATAAGTCTTCATGAAAAAAAATAGATTTTTTTGAAACTTTTAAATATGATTTTCTATTTTTACTAACAAACTGGGGGTGGGACTTTGCATCCCCTTGGGCTGCTCCATTTCTGACCCATTAGTAATCTGCTATTTCAATCATCAGCCATGGGAATCGATCCAACTCCGTGAAAATCATCAGTTAAGGTGTACCCCTTGCAAAGGTGCAAGGTCACATCTTTCTCTCGCGGTGACAAGTGGAAATGGTGCACTCATTTGCTGGGAGTTTGCGTTTTTCTTCTAGAGTTTTCAAAATGTTTTATCTGTGCATCCAAATCATGAATTTTTTTAGCTTATGTTTCTCGTGTCGAGATCTTCGAAACTAGATTTCAGACAAACTAAAAAAAGCTGAAAAAATGGGAAAACGGAAACCGGAAAAAACCGAAAACCAAAAAAGGAGGGAAAACCGGAAGCACAATTGTGCTTCACAGGGAAGCACATTTTTGTGTTTCACTTTTCTTGAGAAGCACAAATTGTACTTCACGCGCGCGGTGCATAGGTATGCTTTTCACTTTCCAGAAAGCAAAGATTGTGCTTCATGCAGTGCACAACTGTGCTTTTTATTTACGGGTAGCACGCGGTGCATAACTATGCTTTTCACTTTCTAGGAAGCACATGTTGTGCTTTCACACAATGCACACTGTGTTTTCACCTCGGGAAGCACAAGTTGTACTTCACAATTGTGCTTCACGCCGAAAAAGACCCGGAAAAAACTGATTTTTTTAGGATGCTAGAAAAAACAAAGCAAAATCCAAAAAAGAAAAAACATGCGTAGAAAACAAAAATACATGCTCGCGGGTTCAGCGTGCAACACATGGCAACGACTGGATGCACCACTTGGCAGCTGCATGTGCGTCCTCAAGCGTTTGTTGTGTCCCGAGCGCAAGGGGTGCCCTTTGGATAGTTCCTTCCATCTGCTTCATATGTGGGGTTTCTATGTGACGCAGCATGTTGTATGCGACTCGATCCCGGCGCAATGTAGTGGCTTGGTAAAAAGCATACTGTAGCGGCTCGGTTCGGAGCAATATAGCGACTTGGTTCGGGTACTATAACGACCTGGTGACTGTAGCAACTGGTTTTTTAGTTTATTTATTTTATTTCAAACATCTTCTAAAAAAGATGTTTTTTAAATGAATATAGTTTTTTATTTTTTCTGAAATTCAGAGCAGTTTTCTAAATTGGGAACATGTTTCAAAAACACAGATATTTCTAGAAAAATCCAAATATTTTTCTGAAAATATAAAAAATGGATAGGCGAACCTTTTTTGAATTTGTGAATAAAATTTTAAAAACAAAAACATTTTTTGAAATTTTGACCAAATTTTTAAACACAAACATTTTTTGAATTTGAGAACAAATTCTGAAAACAAGAACATTGTCTGAAATTTTAAACAACTTTTCGAAATGCAAAACATTTCCTAGACATTTATTTAAAACATGAATGTTTCTCAAAAAACTAGAACATTTTATATTTTGTGAATATATCTTTAAAATAAGAATATATTTTTAAACTCCAAACAAACTCAAAACATGAACATTATCTGAAATTTCTGAACAATTTTTATTAAACCATAATTTATTTTGAATTTTTGAAAAAAAGAGAAAAGAGAAGAAAAGAAGAAAAAGAAACATGCAACTGGCTCCTTATTACGTGGGAAAAATATTATTCCTCACCCTGATAGTTTGGACCCATCACTTACATCTTTGCATGCAAGGAAGTGCGTCCTTATTACACGAAAAAAATGTTTCCTCTTCATGACAACTGGGATTCAGCAGCTACATCTTGGCATGTGATGAAGTGCCTCCTTATTATGGACAAAAAAAAATAATCCTCCATCTAACAGTTAGGACCCACCTCGCACGCATGCAGCCTGACATGTGGGCTAGTAGGTCGCCTACTAAAGGCGTTGTCAAATTAGTCAATAAAATGATTATGATATTCGTAAACGTTGGATGTACATCCAACGGCCGACATGCATCTTCAATCTCTCGTCTTCTACCTCCAGCGTCGGTGGGTCCTCCTGCTCTTGCCTCCGGCGGCCCGCGGCTCTGCTTCGCACGCCTTGCTGCGAAGCTCTACTCCACCACCGGCCAGGCCATCCCTCCAACCCCCACCCCTCATGTTATTCTCCGCCGACTGCAGCCCCAGGCCGCACTGAACCAGTCAACCCTCATACGTCGTACTCCTCTTCGGCTGCGACTCCACTTCCACATCTTCCCCATCTCCGGGTCATTCCCGTCCAGGGCCTCGCCGTCGTCCGCCGCCTTGCTGCGCTCGGCGCGGCGTTGTCAACAAACGAGAGTCATCGGAAGAGGATTGTATATGGATAGGCTGACAGCTGGGTCCCACGGGGTTCATGGTCGCAAGCAAGGAAAGTCCCTCCTTAATCCTTATTAAGCGGAAAAAATGTTTCCTCCCCCTGACAGCTGGGACCCACCAGATACATCTTCGCACACAAAAAAGTGCCTCCTTATTACGCGCAAAATAATGATTCCTACACCTGACAGCGGGACCCACCGGAGGGCCTCTATATCTCACGAAAAAACATTTCCCCCTGACAGCTTGGACCCACTAGCTAGATCTTCGCACAGAAGGAAGTTCCTCCTTACCCCCTGACAGCTGGGACCCGCCAGATCGAAGCATACGTAGCGTTATCTGTCTGGTCACGAACGTTTAGGTACATAGCGGTCAATCTATCTCTCTGCAGTGATGAACCGTCACTACTAGGGAAAATGTTATACACAGAACTTTAGCAGTAGCGCTTGTTAAAAAAGCACGCTGCTGCTAGACAGCAGTAGCGCGTGCAAAATAAGCGCGCTGCAGATGGACATATATCAGTAGCGCGTCTCACCCAAAACTCGCTATTACTAAAATTCCAATCACTTAGCCGATGGGCTACACATAGTAGTAGCGATCTTCCAAAAACCGCGCTACCGCTAATACACTTATAGCAGCGCGTTTACGCGTAAAGCGCTACTGCTAACGAAAATAAAATAAAATAAAAAACGAATAGAAAAGTAAATAAGAATGAAAGAAATAGAAAAAGGAGAAAGGAAAAATATAAAATGTAAAGAAAAATAAATGAAGAAGGGAAAAATGATGAAGACGTAGCAGTAGCGCGTTCTCGGAAACGCGCTATAGCTAACTTAGCTATAGCACGTTTTCTGTAACGCGCTACCATTACTTTTGACTTAACCAAAAACGGTTCCCCCCGACCACCAGTTCCCCCCAAATCGATTCCTCGCCCCACTTCGCCGCCGTCTCCCCCACTTCGCCGTCGCCCCCACTTCGCCGCCGTCTCCTGCCGGCGTCGACGCCGCACTCATCCTCACGGCCTGAAAGGACATGCGGTGCCCCCATGTGTGGCTTTGGTAATTGATGAAATTCTCTATGGACTAATGGTTGCATTGAGTTATATTTGAAGAGATTGAAAGGACATGCGGTGCCCCCAGGTGTGGTTTTGGTAATTGATGACATTCTCTATGGACTAATGGTTGCATTGAGTTATATTTGAAGGATTTGTCCATAGGCATTTCTTGAAGTCCATGTGTTGGTTTCAAGGAGTTTATGTGTTGACCAAGGTGCTATTAAGGAATTATCCAAAGATTGGTCATGTGAGTGTTGAGCTTATTGCAAGCATGTCTTGAAGAAGAAGATTGTGTGATCATTCATGTTTACCTTCAAGACATCATCCAAATGAAGAGAGTTGGAAAGATTCAAGGTTGATCAAGACTAAGTCAAGAGTGAATCAAGTTGATCAACTCACAAAGCGTAAAAGATGTACCGAGAGGAATCAACTGATCCCATGGTATGGTAAGCATTGTCCATTGCACTTTGTGTACTAACCCATGGTCTACGTGAGAGTTCTATGTGGGGTTAGGTATGTGTCCATGGGCTTGCGTCAAGAGGAAGATATCATACAATCCATGGAAAGGATGACATCAAGTGGTGATAGTCATAAGGATTGCCGTGTGCAAGTTCAGGTGGAGCATCACGAAGAGATCAAGTTCTTGAAGCTTGCCATCCATTGTGGTGTCAATGGACTTGTGAAGATGTGCCGAAGAGTGTCTCACCCATAGTGGAGTATGGGGGAGCAATCATCTAGTCTCCATCGACCCAACGCAATCAAGAAAGGTGGTCCATCTTAAGGAGGACAAGATCGTCATCATCTAGCTCAAGTGGATCATGTGCAAGGCAAAGGTTTGCCCTTGATAGGTTTTCTATTTTACCGATCTCATGGTGGTAGTTGGGAGACCGGGTAATAGGATCGTTTGCCGTCCTATCAAGGGGGGCTCTCAAGTTGGTAGCTTGATCGTATCGTTAGTAGAGAGCTCAAACCATTGCATCCTTGCATCATGTTTCTTGGTTCTTGTTTGGTTCTCTTTGTGAGTCTTAGAAATTATGTTCATCTTGATGACAAGCTCGAGTTCATCGAAAACGGAGTTCACATGCCTCTTCTATTGCGTTTTCGGTGTTGTAGTTTTTACCGGTCTTATTCGAGGAAGGGTTCTCACCATTTTCTCTTGGGACTTTTCTAATTTGCTTCTTATTGTTATTTCTATCAAGATTGTGTTAGCCCTTGTCGCTAGCTTTCCAAAAAACTTGGTTTCGTCGAATTCGGTGTCCGTTTGCAGAAGTTGTGGTAGTTTTGGTGTTCTGAAAAGGCTGCAGCGGTACTACCGCGGACAGGAGCGGATGTTTTTTTACTACCGCTCTTGGGAGCGGTATGTAACGCCCACAATGCGGTTATGCCTCTAAGTCGTGCCTCGACACGTGGGAGATATAGCCGCATCGTGGGCGTCCCCGACTTAGGAGCCCCCTGCTTGATCGAATCGCTGACGTTGTTGAGTCTAGAACAAAAATGTTTTGAGTCTTAGGATTATATATATCGGAGAGTAGGATTCTTTTTACTCCTCAGTCCCTTCGTCGCTCTGGTGAGGCCTCCTGACGTAGAAGTTTTGACTCTTCTCTCATCAATTTTCGCTTAATTTTTTTTAGGATCACGCGGGTATCTTGGAATCGTTCCGATGGTTTTGTAACGAGAACATTGTTCTTGGTGCCTCCTGACATTTAGGGGTTGTGGTAGTGTCCCTGGGAGTTGAGCTCCGAGGTGTTGTCGTCACAATTTTATCGTTGCAGTTCTGGAATACCTGAGTTTCGCCGACATTGAAATCTCTTTTATGCAGTTGTTGGTGAGATCACCTCGACGCCACCCAGTACTGGGGCGGGAGTTCGGGAGTATTGCCATAACTCGTATAACGGATGCTTTTCGAAGGTTGAGGTAAATGATTTCCGAAGTTTTCTTGGTTATGTGTTGACGGATGGATACAGCTGGATCTAGGTATTGTTAGTTTGGGTGATATATTTTGTGTCCCCTGTATCCCCAACACCGGATTGCATAACCAGAAAGTTTCGGGAGTTTATAAGTGGGAATTCAAGTAGCTCTTAGGATATCTTTCCGACAGACGCATGATATGAGATTGGGGTTCGACGTCTAGTGGTCCGCCTATACACGGTTGGTTTTACAGTGGTCTCGTAGTGTCTTAAAGAGTCCTTGGCTATGCCGACTCGGGGACGCTTCGTATGTCATGTGCACAACCTTGTACATGATGGTGCTGTACGATCGAGCCCGTGTGGGCCCCACCACGAAAACTTCGGACGAAATCTCTATCATATGTTTGTTCCGGCTTATTTTGCAAGCCAATCCTTTGTTTTGTTTTGTTTTGTGGTATTCGATTTGCTTCGAAGTCAAATGTTGAATCCATACCTTTCCTAAACGGTGTTCTCATATTGCTATGTGAATACTAATCCTTCTTGATCATCGAGATCGTCATGTTAATTCTTTTAAACCGGTGTGCTTCTCTTCAAGTGGATCCCATCATTCTCCCCATTCGGAGGATCAATAATAAGTTTTCTCAACGTTGTTTGTTTCATCTGTCCCAAATTGCCTTTGTTTTTCCCGCCCTCCCACCCTTTTTCTTCAAGGATTCAGATTTCTTAACCAAGTATATATTTTATTCATGTGAAGTCCCTTCATTCTTTCAATCAATGTTCTTACCCGGTGGTTCTCATGAAGATGTTCTTCAAGTTTATCATTATTCGTTCTCTTTCTTCTCCAGTGGATTCAATTCAAGCTTTCGGTGTTGATCATATTCCCTTCCTCGTTTCAAGTGTTTTCGTATGTTGGCTCATCTCTTAATCATTCCCCGTTTGCTATTCAATTGTTCCGGAGTGCTGAAGTTATCCCAGAAGATACAAGTTTCTATTCGAAATCCTTTCAAGCTATTTCGAGGTCTTACCTTATTCAAGCCATTTAATTCAACCAGTGCAATCTCATTTTCAAGTAATCATTTCAACGGTGTTTCTTTTGAGTGGGCCCTAACCCACGGGTTTTTTCCCAGGATCTTACCTGACTCATCTAATTTTTCCAGAGTTATTCTCAAATTCATTTCAAAGTTTGACGTAAGAATGAATTATCATCAGTCAAATGTCTTTCTCCAAGATCTTTCAAATTCTTTTCATTGTTGATTCAACCTTTCTAATTTTCATCCCGGAGTATCTCAACAATTCATGGTGGTGTTTCTCATCGTCATTCTCAACATTTGAAGAACGAAGAAGAGTTTCTCTTAAATCTTGGTTCGTTCTCTTGAAGATTCATGGTTCTAACTTGTTGCCATCCTCTCAAATTGTTTCCAATCGCGCAATTCTTTTCTTACCCATCCGGAGCATTTCAGAGTTGTTTTCGTTTCTTGATCATCCAAAGGCCATCATTTCAGAAATTTTCTTCGTTCTAAGTTTTCAGTCTCGTTCTCCAACTATTCTAAATTGATGTCTCTTCGTTCTTCTCCAAATCTTACCGGTGCATCATTCAAGTATTCTCTATTCAGCTCGTCATCTATTCGTTCACTTGTATCTAAATCCCCTCAAGTATCTTCTTTCGTTTTCCAATTCTTCCTGGTGAATTGTGCCTTTGCTACTTTCATTTCCAATTCTTACGGTGGTTCGTTCAAGATTTCTCTTCCTTCGTCACATATCAAGTTATTCTTTGTTTCAATCCTACCGGTGGTTCGATGAAGGCCTTCCCAAGTTTGCGCAATATCTATGTTAATCCTTTCTACGAGAATAAGTAGTATGCAAGATCCATTGCTTGTCATCAATTTAAATTGATGAAGGATACGCATAACGTAATTCTTATTCTTGTTTCATCCAAGTGTTTAATCCCTTCTTTTGGAGTTCGTTCACGATATCAAACTCTCGGTTCCAAGTTGTTCATCTTTTCTTTCCGGAGTTCCAAGTTTTCTCGGTTATATCATTTCAAAGCTTCATCTAATCATTGCAAGGCTTCTCCCGGAGTTCTTTTCAAGTTTCCATTTTGTTTGATCATTCTTTTATTACCGGAGTTCTTCATGGAGGCTCTACATGGTGGCTCATCAAGGATTCGTTTCATTCTTCAATTGTTCTTCAAGATTTCTCTCGAGTTAAGATCCGCCAAGCTATACTTTAATATAAACATGGTGTTCAACACATGTTTTGTTTTGAGGAGTTCAAGCATTCTTCATCTTGCATTCTAAAGCGCAATTCATTCTACCTTATCATTTGAGGTGGTGTTATGTCATTCTTGACAATTTGAGTTCGCGTTTCATGTTTCACATGTTGTCAAGAATGAGATATTTTAAATCCACCAATCTCTTCGTTGGATTTATCTTGTGTCATGTTTCACCTAAAGCCTTCCCTAAGGAATGTTGCTATTATGGTGCTTATAAATGACCCAAGTTCTTCATTTGTCCTCCCGGTGAAATAAGTTTCTCGTCTCCTTGTTGATATCAATCTAATCATTTGTTTCCGTTGGTGGCAGAAGCACACCTCATAATTTTGAGAAAGTGTTTCCATAAGCCCACTACAAGCTTATTCTTTTCGTTGTTGGTTTTTCCAACAAACTCCGTTATAACCTTCTTGGAAGGATGCTTTCCAAGCTCATTTGTGGCAGAAGTTGTCATTTTCTTCTCCGTTATCTTATTCCGACGATCTATCTTCTATTCGTTCGTCCCGGAGGCATTGTGATGTTGCTCTCTTCGATCAATCATCTTGTTTTGTCAAGATCATGTAATTTTTCCTTTCTTATCCGTTTAGCCGGAGTGTCGTGTTTTCATTCGAGTTCTCTCATCTTATCAAGTTTTGTCTCCTTCCTCAACCGAAGTGCTGTCTGAAATCTTTCTTACCCCTTGTGCCATTCTTTCATTAGTTCCGGAGGCAATGTGTTGTTAATTTCATCGAGTATCCACTCATCTTGTCAAGATCATGTTCAATTCCTTCCATTTACAGTCGGAGTGCTGCCCAAATTATATCATTCTTATTCTTTCCCTATCTTGTTTTAACCGGAGTGGTTCAAATATCTACGTGTCACTTAACCTCAAGGTTCTTGTAATGTTCCTTGTTCCTCTTGCTGAACGGAGTGTTTTAAATTTTGTTCACCTCCGTCGTGTCATTTCTTCAAGCTTTGCAACCTCTCAAGGTTCAATGGTTTCACTCATTTGTCAAAGAAGCAATTTGTTTTACCTCTTCCCCTTCCATTTCTCTCTGGTGCCATCCTAGATCTCGGGACGAGATCCTCTTGTAGTGGTGGAGTGTTGTAACGCCCCAAGACCGACGCTTCAGAAGACTTCCATATTTTTCATGATCACCGTGTGTTTCTTTTGTGCTTGCTCTTTTATTTTTGCATTGCATCATGTCATCATGCCATCACGTCATTAATCTTTGCATCAAAACTCAACTAAATAAATTGCATGGATCTCCGATCCATTTAAATCGAGGGAATTCACATGGTGATTTCTCTTTATAATATATCCTCCTAATATTTATGGAGCTATTATAAATATTCCATTAATTGGAGTTCACCTTAACACACGTGCAAAATTAATCCTATGCCTTTTCTGCTTTGAGTCGATCTCTCTAACTTTGCCAACAATTCTTTCTCCATTTATTGTGGCTCCTCTAAAATTCTCAACATTTTTGGGCCTTCCAAACCTCCTCTTCCTATTCACCCATTTGAATTAAATTCAAATGTTTTTGAATCTAAACCTTGCATCCATGCCCACTCCTATTTTCTTGGATTAAACTCATTTTTCTGAGTCTGAGAAAATTATCCGCGTGCCCAACTTCTTCCCCTAACCTCTCTTTCTTTTCTTTTCTTATCGCTGTTTTGTTTTATTCTCTTTAGAGTGTGAGAGAGAAGGGAGTCCAGCAGCCAGCCGCTCCATTTGGCCCAAGGCCCATTTGCACCGAGGCCAACCAGCCCCTGCTCCTTAACCCTAGCCCTCCCGATCGGCACTCACCCTCTCCCTCTCGTCCTCCCACAGCGCCGCCACACACACGCGCACACGCATCACGCCAGCGCTCCGCCTCCTGCCGCCGGCAACCAGCGCGAAGTCCGTCGTCGGCCGCCCTCTATCTTCTTCCTTCGTCTTCGCCCGCGCCTCGTGCGCCTCCTCCCGTCTCGAGCTCGTGCTCGACCGAGCTGCTCCCATGGCGATGCCGCCTGGCTCCGGCCACCCTCGAGCGTCGCCCCGCGCCGCAGCCGTCGTCATCTTCAAGCTCGTCGCGCAGCCGCCCCCCGGATCCACCCCCGGATGCCGTCCGGGACCTCGTCTGCCTCCACTACACCACGCCCCGTCGCCGAGAGCTCGCGTCAAGTCCACCTCTCCTCGCCATGGCCCTCGCGAACTTCCTCACCGCCGCCTCTTCTCCTGCTTCTCCTCGTCGCCACCAACCCGCCATTCGCCTCCAGCCCTCGTCCGCGGCCGCGCCAAGTCCAGCGAGGCGTCGCCGTACCCGCTGCCTCCCGCGTCTCCTCGTCGCGCGCTGCGACCACCAGAAACTCCACCGCGCCTCGATCCTCCTCTGCCAGCGCCTCCATTGTCCGACTGCCGGCTCATTGCTGCTGTTTCGTTGCCCGCCCCCTTCGTTGACCACCAAGACCGGAGGCCCTTTTGTGTTGCTTCGTTTTGGATGCGCCAAGATCCTCTCCGAACATGTACGACTACACCTGCTGATGCGTCAAGTACCTTGGAACGTCTACGACTACGCGGACTCGCCAAGTACCACGACGACCGTGTACCACTACCGTCGTCGTGTACCACTACTTCCACTACGACCGTTTCGAGAACGTCTACTTCCTCTACACCGCACCGGAACGCCGAGTTCCTCGCCGTGACCCTGAACATCTACGGAAACTTGTGCGACTATGAACGTGAACGACTACCATCGACCCTAAGTTACTCGGATTCGTCAAGTACCTCTCCGAAAACGAACGTGTGCCACTACTTCCACTACCGTCGCCGAAGACCCGTGTAACGGAACCGTCAAGTTCAACTACCTTCGTGTACCACTACTTCCCTCGACGATTTTGAACCGCTCTGAAATGCACGCTTTGAAGGTATAACCGCCGAGAACGACGCCCGTGAACGAATGTGTGTGTGTTGTATGAGATGCCCGTGTTTGCATCGTGTTCGAGTTGTCTTTGCACGTTCCTCGTTTCCATACCACTAACCCGTGGGAGCCCGGAATCCGGGAGCACCCCACCATCCTTGCGCGACATGCTCACGCCCATTTCTTTTGCACCGGTATCTCCGTGAGCTACCGGAACCGATATGTTGCCGTGGCATCATTTTCGGATTCGTTGCCGTGGCACCCCTTTCTTCCACCACGGCGACAAATGCTCCATAACATGCTCATATCAACATTTTCATAAAATTGCATATACCTTGCATATGTCATTCGCATCATGTTAACAACATTTAAATGTTTAAAATTGATGTTTGCATTAAAAAATTGCTAAATGACATGAGGATTTTCCGGCATTGTCGTTTGTTATTTCCGGCCTCATTTAAACTTGCCTTCATAGGTTGTTTAATTATGCTTCACCCCTTGCCATGGTTAACAACATTTAATATTGTTGGTTACTTAAACAAGAGCGAACTAAATAATTGATGTGGTGTTTCGTCAATATGCAACTCGTTGCATATTGAGCTCCACTTAATTTGTAGTGTTGTTTGTTGCACTTTGCCATGCCATGCTCATTAAACCGGACATGCATCATACTTGATTGTGCATCATGCCATGTGTATGTGGTGGTTGTTTACTATGTTGTTTGTTTCTTTCCGGGTTGCTTCTCCCGTTAGCTTCGGTTTCGTTCCGAAGTTGTGAGGATTCGTTCGACTACATCCGTTTGTCTTCTTCATGGACTCGCTCTTCTTCCTTGCGGGATCTCAGGCAAGATGACCATACCCTCGAAATCACTTCTATCTTTGCTTTGCTAGTTGCTCGTTCTGTAGCCATGCTGCGCTACCTACCACTTGCTATTTCATGCCTCCCATATTGCCATGAACCTCTAACCTTTGTCACCTTCCTAGCAAACCGTTGTTTGGCTATGTTACCGCTTTTGCTCAGCCCCTCTTATAGCGTTGTTAGTTGCAGGTGAAGATGAAGATTGCTCCATGTTGGAACATGTTTATGTTGGGATATCACAATATCTCTTATCTTAATTAATGCATCTATATACTTGGTAAAGGGTGGAAGGCTCGGCCTTATGCCTGGTGTTTTGTTCCACTCTTGCCGCCCTAGTTTCCGTCATACCGGTGTTATGTTCCTTGATTTTGCGTTCCTTACGCAGTTGGGTGATTTATGGGACCCCCTTGACAGTTCACCTGGAATAAAACTCCTCCAGCAAGGCCCAACCTTGGTTTTACCATTTGCTACCACCTATCCCCTTTTCCCTTGGGTTCTGCAGACTCAAGGGTCATCTTATTTTAACCCCCCGGGCTAGTGCTCCTTCGAGTGTTGGTCCGAACTGAGTAGACTGCGGGGCCCCCTCGTGGAAACTCGAGGTCTAGTTTTACTCGTAGGATGTCTCATCCGGTGTTGCCCTGAGAACGAGATATGTGCAGCTCCTATCGGGATTTGTCGGCACATCGGGCGGCTTTGCTGGTCTTGTTTTACCATTGTCGAAATGTCTTGTAACCGGGATTCCGAGACTGATCGGGTCTTCTCGGGAGAAGGTTTATCCTTCGTTGACCGTGAGAGCTTATAATGGGCTAAGTTGGGACACCCCTGCAGGGTATTATCTTTCGAAAGCCGTGCCCGCGGTTATGAGGCAGATGGGAATTTGTTAATATCCGGTTGTAGAGAATTTGACACTTGACCTTATTTAAAACACATCAACCGCGTGTGTAGCCGTGATGGTCTCTTCTCGGCGGAGTCCGGGAAGTGAACATGGTTTCTGGGTTATGTTTGACGTAAGTAGGAGTTCGGGATCACTTCTTGATCATTGCTAGTTTCACGACCGTTCCGTTGCTTCTCTTCTCGCTCTCATTTGCGTATGTTAGCCACCATATATGCTAGTGCTTGCTGCAGCTCCACCTCATTACCCCATCCTTTCCTTTAAGCTTAAATAGTCTTGATCTCGCGGGTGTGAGATTGCTGAGTCCTCGTGACTCACAAATACTTCCAAAACAGTTGCAGGTGCCGATGAGACCAGTGCAGGTGACGCAACTGAGCTCAAGTGGGAGCTCGATGAAGATCTTGTTCGTTGTGTTGTTTCTTTTCATTTTGATCAGTAGTGGTGCCCAGTTGGGACGATCAGGGATCTAGCAGTTGGGTTGTCTTCTTTTATTTTGGTTCCGTAGTCGGACCTATGTGTGTATCTTGAATGATGTATGTTTCTTTTATGTATTGTGTGAAGTGGCGATTGTAAGCCAACTCTTTATCCCATTCTTGTTCATTACATGGGATTGTGTGAAGATGACCCTTCTTGCGACAAAACCACAATGCGGTTATGCCTCTAAGTCGTGCCTCGACACGTGGGAGATATAGCCGCATCGTGGGCGTTACACGGTACTACCGTGGCTACTTCCGCTCCGGACCAAAAACTCGTCACAAGTCCAGCGGTGGTAGGCACGGATGTCTTTTTTAGTACCGCTCGCAAGCAGTAGTACCGCTACCCTTAGCGGTAGTACCGCTACCCCTAGCGGTAGTACCGTGAGGACGAGCGGTAGTACCGCTTTGTGCGGGCTGTGAGCATAACGGTTGGATTTTTCCCCACCTATAAAAGGGGGTCTTCTTCCCCAATGAACCTTATCCTTTGAGCTCGTGTTCTTCCCCCATTGTTGATCTTTTTCGAGCTTGCTAACTCTCAATCCCTCCATGGATTCTTGCTAGTTTTTGAGGGAAAAGAGAGAGGAGATCTAGATCCACATTTCCACCAATCACTTTCTACTCTATGTGAGGGGAACCCCTTGGATCTAGATATTGGAGTTCTTGGTGTTCTCCTTCTTGTTCTTCCTCTCATTTTCCTCCCTAGCATTAGTTGCTTCGGTGGGATTTGAGAGAGAAGGACTTGGGCACTCCGTGTGCCCTTGCCATTGCATTTGGTGCATCGGTTTGAGTTCTGCACGGTGTACGTGGAAGTTACAAGTTGAGAAGCTTATTACTCTTGGATTCTTGGTACCCTTGAGCTTGTTCCTCTTGGGTGCTTGGGCGCCCTAGACGGTTGGTGGTGTTCGGAGCTCAATCATTGTGGTGTAAAGCTCCGGGCAAGCATCGGGGTCTCCAATGAGGTTGTGGAGATCGCCCCGAGCAATTTGACGGGTACCGGTGACCGCCCCCAAGGGTTGCCAAAGTGTACTGGTTCGGTGACCGCCCCCAAGGGTTGCCATTTGTACGGGTTCGGTGACCGCCCTCAAGGGTCCCTTAGTGGAATCACGGCATCTTGCATTGTGCGAGGGCGTGAGGAGATTACGGTGGCCCTAGTGGCTTCTTGGGGAGCATTGTGCCTCCACACCGCTCCAAACGGAGATTAGCATCCGCAAGGGTGTGAACGTCGGGATACATCGTCGTCTCCGCGTGCCTTGGTTATCTCTTACCGGAGCCCTTTACTTATGCACTTTACTTTGTGATAGCCATATTGTTTCTTGTCATATATCTTGCTATCACCTAAGTAGTTTTTCTTGCTTAGCATAAGTTGTTGGTGCACATAGGTGAGCCTAGTTGTTGTAGGTTTTGTGCTTGACAAATTAACCGCTAGGTTTATTCCGCATTCGTTCAAGCCTCAACCGTAATTATTTTAAAGCGCCTATTCACCCCCCTCTAGGCAACATCCACGATCTTTCAATTGGTATCAGAGCCTCGTCTCTCTTTATTAGGCTTTACCGCCTAGAGAGTAAAGATGTCGACTAGGGGTTTAGGATTCTCTAACACTCTTAGTTATGATGGCACAAATTTTGATGTTTGGGTAATTCGCATGCTTAATCTCTTTAGGGTCATGGACCCAAATTTGGAGCGAATTGTAGATACGGGGTTTTCTCCTCCAAAGGATCCCCAAAGATTATCTTTAGAGGATGAGAAAAACTCTTATCTCAATGCTCAAGCTTCTAATGTGCTTTTCGATGCTTTGAGCAATGTAGTTATATTTCAACTCATGCCGTTCCGGGATGCTCATGAGTTGTGGACAAAGCTTCAAGATAAATATGGTGTGTCCAGGATTTGTGGGGATGATTGTTCTCCCTCCACCTCCGGTCGTGTTGCTTTCTCAAATTCTTCTACTTCACCTACATGTGGATTGCCACAAGGTTGTAACGCCCGGATAATTAGGCTACAGTAAAACTCCGTTAATGATGCCACGACACCTCCGTAACCGTTGATATACTCTCATTATTTCAAAACCGGTTCAAAATTCAAATTTAAGATTATGGCAAACAACAGAAGTTTTCAAATGTTGAAATAAAAATGTTCGGTGTGTGCAGTTAAATGCCTAGGTAACTATAATGCAGAATACACATTTTTAGAAAATGCCTAAATACGTTGGACTGAAATAAAATAGTAAAAGAAATAATTAAAAGAAAAAGACAAACTAAAAAAAGCAAAAACAAAATAAAAGGCCCCCCGCTGGGCCTTTTGGCCCAGTTGGCCATCCACGCGGACCCCAGCCGCCCGAATGGGCCGGCCCACCCCGCGCCCCCACTCCCTTATCCCCCACTCCCCAGGGTACCGAAACCCTAACCCCCACTCACCCCCACTCGTCCCTCGTCTGGATCTGGATCGGGAGGCGCCCGATCCCATCGCCCCCTCTCGTCGCCCGCCGCCCGGGACCACCTCGCCGGATCGCCCCGTCACTGCACCAACGCCTCCCGGACGTCGCCGACCTC
>NC_057808.1:110311261-110319221 GCF_018294505.1 Triticum aestivum | reverse complement strand
CTTGCGTGCTCGCGCCGCCTGTCGCCGCGCGCCGACCACGTCGTCTACCGTGCCCCGTCTCTCCCGCACACCACGCCGCGCCACCCACCGCACGCGCCCGTCCCCGGCGACCGCGCCACCACGCGCGCTCGCGCTGACCGCGGCCATCGTGCCCCTGACCGGGTCTGGCCATGCCCGCGGTCACCACACCCTCCCCTTCACGCCCGCGCGTGCTCTCTCGCATGTGGCCACGTCCGCCACACTCTTGCCCGCAGCCATGGCCGCCCCTGCCCCCTTGCGTCGGCCCGCTCTGTTCCCCCCTGCTGCGCCGCTTGCCGCAGCCGCCTCGCTCGCTGGCCCCACTGCGGCTGCTGCTGCTGCTCCTCCACCGTTGCCCCGCTCCGGCCTTTCTCCTCTGCCCGTCGTCAGCCGCTGCTCGCCGTGCGGCGTCGCCAGCCACCGCTCGCTGCTCGCGGCCCCCCGCTGCCTTGCTCCGCCGCCCGCGCGCCGCCCAGCTCTGCCATAGCCTCCACCTTACACCTCCCCGTCCGGCCGCGCGCTGCGCCGCTCCCCTCGCCGCCTGCGCCGTGCTCCTCGCCGGCGTTTGCCACTGGCCTCGCCTCGCTTCCCCTCGCTCGGGCGACGCCCGAGACACGGCGCCCGCTAGTGCCCGTAACTGCTAAGGCCCCTCTGGGCCAATGACACGGGGGCCCCACCCCACAGAACGGTTTAAAAAAATAAAAAATAATAAATAATAATAATAATAATAAATATATATATTAAAATTAATTAATTAATTAATTAAAGAATTAATTAACTTAATTAATTTTGATTAATTAAACTAATCAAATAATTAAACTGTTAGTTAATTAATTAATCAGTCAATGAAAGTGGGGCCCACCCCTAATTAATCCTGATTAGGTTAATTAATATGTTTAATTAATATGTGTCACTGACCAGTGGGACCCACTGGTCAGGTTGACCAGTCAACCCCTGTTGACTGTTGACGTCAGCATGACATCATGCTGATGTCATAAATCAAATTTCGAATTAAATTAAATAATTAATTAAATTCCAGAAATTAATAAATTCTTTTGAAAATCATATCTTTTAATCCGTAACTCGGATGGAAAAACTTTGTATATGAAAGTGCTCAGAACGACGAGAAGAATCCGGATACGCAACCCGTTCTTCCACCACGCATCCCTAGCATAGCGAACACACAACTTTTCCCCTCCGATTCATCTGTCCGAAAACACGAAACACCGGGATATTTTCCCGGATGTTTCCTCCTTTCACCGGTATCACCTCATACCGCGTTAGGGCACACCTAGCACCGCTACTTGTTATGTCATGCATCGTTATGCATCTGTTTGCATTGTATTCATTGTTTCTTCCCCCTCTTCTCTCCGGTAGACTACGAGACTGACGCCGCTGCTGGTGCCCCGATCGACTACGCTGTTGACGACCCCTCTTTCTTGCCAGAGCAACCAGGCAAGCCCCCCCTTTGATCACCAGATATCGCCTATTCTTCTCTCTACTACTTGCATTAGAGTAGTGTAGTATGTTACTGCTTTCCGTTAATCCTATCCTGATGCATAGCATGTCATTGTTGCTACAATTGTTACCCTTACCTGCAATCCTAAATGCTTAGTATAGGATGCTAGTATTCCATTAGTGGCCCTACACTCTTGTTCGTCTGCCATGCTATACTAGTGGGCCGTGATCACTTCGGGAGGTGATCACGGGCATATGCTATATACTTGATACTGTTACATTACTTATGATACTGTTAGGAGATGGGGGCTGAAGGGGCAGGTGGCTCCATCCCGGTAGAGGTGGGCCTGGGTTCCCGACGGCCCCCGACTATTACTTTATGGCGGAGTGACAGGGCAGGTTGAGACCACCTAGGAGAGAGGTGGGCCTGGCCCTGGTCAGCATTCGCGGATACTTAACACGCTTAACGAGATCTTGGTATTTGATCCGAGTCTGGCCACTGGCCTATACGCACTAACCAACTACGCGGGAACAGTGGGCACTCGACGTCGTGGTATCAGCCGAAGACTTCGTGACGTCAGCGACTAAGCGGCGCGCGCCGCATTGGACCGTAAGCTCGCGCTTGTATTAAGGGGGCTAGGTCTGCTTCCGGCCGCGTTCGCAACGTGCAGGTGTGCAATGGGCGATGGGCCCAGACCCCTGCGCCATAGGATTTAGACAGGCGTGATGACCTCTCTGTTGTGCCTAGGTAGCGCTGTGACGTGTTGATCTTCCGCGGCCGGGCATGACCCAAAAAAGTGTGCCCGGCCAAATGGGATCGAGCGTGTTGGGTTATGTGGTGCACCCCTCCAGGGAAGTTTATCTATTCGAATAGCCGTGATCTTCGGTAACAGGACGACTTGGAGTTGTACCTTGACCTTATGACAACTAGAACCGGATACTTCATAAAACACACCCTTCCAAGTGCCAGATATAGGCTGCCAGAAGATGGAGGCTGCCAGAAGCCAGAAGATGGAGGCTGCCAGTCTACATGCTGCAAGATGGAGGCTGCCAGAAGCGTAGTCTTCGACAGGATTAGCTATCCCCCTCTTATTCTGGCATCCTGCAGTTCAGTCCACCGATATGGCCCTTTACACATATACCCATGCATATGTAGTGTAGCTCCTTGCTTGCGAGTACTTTGGATGAGTACTCACGGTTGCTTTTCTCCCTCTTTTCCCCCTTTCCCTTCTACCTGGTTGTCGCAACCAGTTGCTGGAGCCCAGGAGCCAGACGCCACCGTTGACGACGACTCCTACTACACCGGAGGTGCCTACTACTACGTGCAGGCCGCTGACGACAGCCAGGACTAGTTTAGGAGGATCCCAGGCAGGAGGCCTGCGCCTCTTTCGATCTATATCCCAGTTTGTGCTAGCCTTCTTAAGGCAAACTTGTTTACTTATGTCTGTACTAAGATATTGTTGTTTCCGCTGACTCGTCTATGATCGAGCACTTGTATTCGAGCCCTCGAGGCCCCTGGCTTGTATTATGATGCTTGTATGACTTATTTATGTTTTTAGAGTTGTGTTGTGATATCTTCCCGTGAGTCCCTGATCTTGATCGTACACGTTTGCGTGCATGATTAGTGTATGATTGAATCGGGGACGTCACAAGTTGGTATCAGAGCCGACGGCCTGTAGGAATCCCCCTTCCACACTCCTTGGCCGAAGTCGAGTCTAGACTTTACAAAACTTTTACTAACATGGTTGTGCGGCCCATGGGGCCACCTCGCCATTGGGTGGTATTAGGATATTTTATTCCTCGTCTATACTCTGGGATTCTAATCTCTCTTCTATTCGGGTTAAATGATTTTCTAAAAATCTAACTTTAGGTTCTCGAAAACACTTTCTCCCGGAGATCCCCTTCAGTCCAGATGATCGCCTGCTGCACCAGAAGATTTCGAAGTTAGTCTCCGATACTCTTTTGAGACTTTGTGCCCGTTGCTTTTGCAATTCCCTACCACTGTTATATCATTATGGATAACTACATACACTTGCCTTTTCAATCCCATGGATCTTGTTATTACAAGATACCCTGAAAATTCTCTCTATTGTTCCGAGAATACTTTGTGCCTACTGCCTTGCAGTTCATTACCCACATGAACACCCCTACGGATAATTCCTCGCACATATCGAGTATCCGCCCATCCTCGGTTGTTTATGTGTTTCACTAAGGTCTTCGAAATAATATTCGATCTTCCGAAAATCCTTAGCAGCTTATTGCTCTTGAAATTCTTGCATGCTTGCATTATGGTTAATCCCATAAGTATAGTAATCTTATTGGCAGCCTTGTCACTATCATTTTGAGTCCATTTATTCAAAATATTGCGAATGCTCGCAATCCTCAATCAGATCCTAGAATCCATCCTTTCGGCTCAGACGTCATTTTAAACATGAGCTGGATCTCGACCAATCAAATTGTTGTCAATTTTACCCCTAAGCTTACTCAACCTATCCATCCTTAATCAGAGCGTTTGCTTCTGATCCCTTGAATTTGAAATTATAATTCCTTTGCATTGAGCTTTGAGTTAGTCAGTTGTTTCTATAATCTGATCTCCTTGCATTCTTTCTTCCTCTGGTTGAGTACTGATGCTCACATCAGATCTCTTAAAATAATTATCCCCTTGTTATAAGTTCATCTTGTATCTGTGGACGTGGTTCCGACCATGTTTCTCCTTGATTCCATTTCTCGTGCAAGTTTGAGCACTTGTCTTATGCAGAGCAATACCCTAGTCCAACCTCTACTTTGATCTGTCGTCGAGTATTAACCCCCTAGTATCTCGAGGATATCAACCGATTGCACTACATCTTATGCATTTCTGATGAAGTAGTACCTTTCCCCGTCATAGTCACTCCACAAGTTCTGGGTTGTCGTCAATCGAGAACACCGATTAGTGAATCGAATCACCCCTGTGATTCAGTACTCCTAGTACTTTGTGGTTGAGAAGTTTAATACTCCATCACGTCATTCCTACCCTGATCGGCTATATTATTTTGTGCTAAATTTTTAACTGTGCTACCTGGTCCTTATTCCCGGAGCACAACTTTCGACGATGAGCTAAGCTTACGTCGATCTTCCTCATCATATCATTTTGCCTTGAACAGCGAGTTTAATTTCGAGTTTGTGTCGTACCCTTGGTTCCAATAACCTTTCGCTTCACCATTCCTTTGACTTGATGTCATTGCCGGTCGATTACATCTTGAAATCTCTCGAAAAATGTGTCATGATCATCATCAACATTCCGAGCTCTTCCAAGTATCTATTGAATTCTTCATGGGAAATACCATCCTTGTCCCTTGGTAAATTGTGTTGTCATCGACTACTTCCTTGCCTTCTTTCCAACACAAACTTGTTTGTGTTGTGGATGTACCTTGAGTTCCTGGCTATCCAGCTTGTCTAATGTCCTACCTTGAAGTAGTACCATCTTATATATCAAGAATGTTGTGAGAATTTCTCCACCTCTTAAGAATTCTTGGTACAAGTGATACATCCCGCCATCTACATTCATCTCTTGGTCCCCGAGTTGTTCCTAACCGGAATACTGACAAATAAACTATGTTGTCTAAATTCGAAACTTCTAGCAACCCTATTGCTTTGAAGTTAATGGTCGATAGTTTCGTTCTAAGTTTGTTGGTTTTTGAATCAGCATTCTAACATTGATTGTGCTACTTGCTCCATATCTCCAGGTGCACTTTCATTCAATGTTAAAATCGTGGATGTTCTCCTCGAACATACTTCGATATCTACTTTGGTATGATCAAGATTATCTCCATGTTCGCATAATTGTGGAAATCCATCTTTTTTTGGATACCACGTTGAATTATCGCTGAGTCCATCAGCCACCTCCTCATCCTCTCCTTGGCTTAATGATGAACCCTTGTTCGGAACTCGCTTCCATAGTTCATTTCCCCGAGAACCTTACAATGTCATCTCGACAATTTGTGTTGCACTTTCTTCTCAGGCATCCTGAATCTGAGTTATCCTAACACCAATCAGATCTGAATCTCGGTCAGATACGATGGTTGGAACATATTTCCAAGAGTTATAACATTGGTCTTAGTATAACCCGGTAAGGTGATGTCATGCCTAGCACACCTGGCCGTAGGACCTACTGTTATAGTTTCCTTTTTAGCAAGCTTAGTGATTCTTCCATCAGGAAATCGTAAGTCTTAATTTATAAGTTGTTCTTGATGGATCCTTTATGAATCCAAATTCTGATCTTTACCCAATGACCATGTCAATGCTATCTCGAAGCATGTCTGTGGTACTCCGATTTTCAATAAGAACATTTGTAGCACAATGCTAAATTTTCTTTATCATTTATCGTAACACCGTTGTATGGGTAATATCATGAAATCCCTCCCCCTTACCTTAATGGTTTTCTACTTTCTACCCTGTCATGGATATCATGCCCCGCTTGTCCTTGGAAAGGATATACCCTTGAAGTATGTGTTTAAACACATGTCCTTTCCATTGTTCTATTTAATATGATAATCGCATTTCCCTTTCCATTGATTTGTTTAACCTTTCTTGTGATCTATAGGATCTAAGAAGTAATATTCTGATGCTTATGTAAACACCTTGGTGTACAACCCTGTCAGTGAGACCCTGTTACTATTGTTGATGACATTCTGGTAGCCACCGATGGACGAGAACTTTGCCTAGTGGTCCGCCTGGTTCAACGAGCAGGAAAATGGTTCTCTTCGTCCCTCGCCCTTGGTACCGACGTTGTTGCCGACATAATCGACAGGCTAACCTCTAACATGCCTTGCTTGCATGATCACGCAAGACGTCTCCACCCTTCCTACTTTTAACCACATGGTGGGCCCATAACCCACAGTTCCACAGGATCGAAACCTGACTCTCCTGTACAACCCTGTTTCTCATGGTTTTTCCCCACGCTTGGCTTCGTATTTAATTCATAGGCCACCTTCCTAGTGCTCTATTTTGGTGTTAGACACAATACTTACTCCCGTTGCTCTGAACCCCTTTCACACTCTGTTTCGGGCAACGAACGATTGCCCGTCCGCTTGAAACTTCTTATTGCACCTTCTTACCTCACTCTTGATATTGTCTTAAGTTTCAATTTGAGAGTTACTTTCCGCCACCTTCCCTGATGTTATCTACTAGATAAGCAAACATTGTTGCGGTCCATTCTTCCGTAATACCCCCTTATCCTTTCGTAAGTACGATGGAGCTCTTAAAGAAAGGACGACAACTTCATCATGATGCATTGGAATAAAGAATTGAAGACATCAACGAAAGGGATTAACTTCTTCGAGAAGATCCGTTAGAATATCGTAACCAGAACTTTCCCCCTTACTCCCCTCTTAAATCTCGGGGCGAGATTTCTTGTAGTGGAGGAGATTTGTAACGCCCGGATAATTAGGCTACAGTAAAAATCCGCTAATGATGCCACGACACCTCTGTAACCGTTGATATACTCTCATTATTTCAAAACCGGTTCAAAATTCAAATTCAAGATTATGGCAAACAACAGAAGTTTTCAAATGTTGAAATAAAAATGTTCGGAGTGTGCAGTTAAATGCCTAGGTAACTATAATGTAGAATACACATTTTTAGAAAATGCCTAAATACGTTGGACTAAAATAAAACAGTAAAAGAAATAATTAAAAGAAAAAGACAAACTAAAAAAACAAAAACAAAATAAAAGCCCCCCCCCCCGCCGGGCCTTTTGGCCCAGCTGGCCATCCACGCGGACCCCAGCCGCCCGAATGGGCCGGCCCACCCCGCGCCTGTAACACCCCGCATGTAACTTGCCATATTTGTAACTCCGACTCTTGCCATTTTCGGCTATGTGATATGATTTTCCCTCCGTTGTCGGGTTTTGTCTTTCGTTTTGTATTTTGTCATGTCATGCATTTTCATATCATGTCATCATGTGCATTGCATTCGCATACGTGTTCGTCTCATGCATCCGAGCATTTTCCCCGTTGTCCGTTTTGCAATCCGGCGCTCCTATCTCCTCCGGTGCACCCCTCTTGTTTTCTTTCATGTGCGTGTGTCAAACTTTCTCGGAATGGACCGAGGCTTGTCAAGTGGCCTTAATATACCACCCGGAGACTACCGGTCAAGTTTCGTTCCATTCGGAGGTCGTTTGGTACTCCAACGGTTAACCGGGCATCCGCCAAGTCCATTTGAGTGTCCAGAAAAAACCCCCTCTAAAACCAGCCCAAAACCCACCAAACTCTCTTCCATGCTCTAGTTCGTTCGATCACGATCGTGTGGGCGAAAACCGCACCTCATTTGGAGCCTCCTAGCTCCCTCTACCTATAAATATGTGGGCATCCCGAAAAACGAAATCTCAGTCCAACCCTAGCCCTCGTCCCACTCCGCCTCCGGACACGTCCGCCTCCACCGCCGCCGCCACGTGGCGCGCCTCCACCGCGCCGCCGCCGAGGCCCGCCGGCCCGCTCCCGGCCCG
>NC_057808.1:110301232-110310605 GCF_018294505.1 Triticum aestivum | reverse complement strand
GCGCCCGCCGGCGACCGCCGCCCTCCGGCCTCCTCTCCGCCTAGCGCCTCCCGCCGCCGCACCTGTGCCCCGCCGTCGCCGTCACCTCCCTCCGGCGGCCGGAGCTGGAGCCCGAGCTCTCACGCCGATCTGGATCGAGTTCGTGAGCGTTGACTTTCTCCCCCTTGTTTTTTTCCCTAAGTCCTCAGATTTTCTCAGCATCTTGCCATGTTCATAGCTCCATAACTCCGTGCATGTAGCTCCGATTTGCGCGTGTAATATGTAAAATTGTTCGCTTCGTGATGCTCTTCATTTTGTTCAATTGCACCATGTTCATTAGAGGTCATCTTGATGCCCAAATCTCTGTTGGAAGAAGGCTAGTTGCTGTTATTCTCTGGTTCTTATCAGAACTTGGAGATTTGTCATTTTTGTATCATTTAATCTGTGCATATTATGAGCATGAGCTCTACATGTGTTTTGAAGTATGCCATGCAATCTTTCCAGTGGTGTAGTCCATGTATTTTTGTGATCTCTGTGGTGACTAGCACAAGCATGCAAAGTAGGCCCCGTAATATTTCTGATTTCAGAGTGATTTCTCTAAGTCCTTGTCTGCTGTAATTTTGTTGCCATGTAAACTTGATGCTACAGAGAGATCCATGCATATTTTGGAGATGTTCAGTAAGGATTCTTTGTAGCTATAGTTGTAATTGATCCATTCCTGCAATTGTTTGCAATTATGGAGTGCCATAGCATGACTCAATCTTGCTCTACTTTTGCTATAAAATATTTCTGGAAGATTCTTAACATGATATGCAATTTTGCCAAGCTTATTGTAGTTGATCCATACATGCTATGCAATTGTTCTTGCCATGGTTAGCTTCATAAACATGCCATCTTGCGGTAGGTATGCTTGGTTTGTCATGCATTGCTCTGTAGTGAGTGCATCAAGCTCACAAAGAGGCCTACATATTATTATTTCTGCCATGCTCTGTTTTCTACCAAGTCTGGAACCTGATAACGAAACTTGCTATGTTTACATGCTTGCCATCATATCTTCTGTTCCTTTTTGGCTTATGGTCAGTAAGGGACTTTTTTCATGTGCATTTAGTAGAACACTTCCATGAGTTGTTTTGCTATGTTAAGTTCCTGTAGCATGTTGATTTCGTGCTCTGAACATTGCTACCTGATGCTGTTTTCTGCCATGTCCAGTTTTTCACAAAGTCTGTGAACCTGTAATCTTTTGCACTTTTGCCATGCTTGTTTGAGCTTGATATGTTGGGAACTAGCCGTAGCTCAATGTTCATCATTTTCCTTCCGGAGCACGCATATGCATCGCATATCATATCTTGCATATCATACACGTTTTGCATCATGTTGCTTGCGCATTTCTCGTTGTTGATTGTGGTTCTGTTTGTTTGTGTTCTTGTCTTGGGTAGAGCCGGGAGACGAGTTCGTGAACGAGGAACCTGTCGAGTACGCTTACGAGGATCAAGCTTTCGACAACTCTGAGAACCTTGCAGGCAAGATGACCACCCCTAGAAATCACTTCTATCTTTGCTATACTAGTTGTTCGCTCTATTGCCATGCTCCGCTACCTATCACTTGCTATATCATGTCTCCCATTTTAGCCATGTCAGCCCCTAACCATCCTTTTCCTAGCAAACCATTGTTTGGCTAAGTTACCGCTTTTGCTCAGCCCCTCTTATAGCGTTGCTAGTTGCAGGTGAAGTTGAAGTTGTTCCATGTCGGAACATGGATATGTTGGGATATCACAATATCTCTTATTTAATTAATGCATCTATATATTTGGTAAAGGGTGGAAGGCTCGACCTTATGCCTGGTGTTTTGTTCCACTCTTGCCGCCCTAGTTACTGTTATACCGGGATTATGTTCCTTGAGTTTGCGTTCCTTACGCGGTCGGGTGATTTATGGGACCCCCTTGACAGTTCGCCTTGAATAAAACTCCTCCAGCAAGGCCCAACCTTGGTTTTACCATTTGCTACCTAAGCCTTTTCCCCCGGGTTTTCGCGAGCCCGAGGGTCATCTTATTTTAACCCCCCCGGGCCAGTGCTCCTTCGAGTGTTGGTCCGAACTGAGCAGACTGCGGGGCCCCCTCCTGGAAACTCGAGGTCTGGTTTTACTCGTAGGATGTCTCATCCGGTGTGCCCTGAGAACGAGATATGTGCAGCTCCTATCGGGATTTGTCGGCACATTCGGGTGGCTTTGCTGGTCTTGTTTTACCATTGTCGAGATGTCTTGTAAACCGGGATTCCGAGACTGATCGGGTCTTTTCGGGAGAAGGTTTATCCTTCGTTGACCCTGAGAGCTTATGATGGGCTAAGTTCGGACCCCCTGCATGGTATTATCTTTCGAAAGCCGTGCCCGCGGTTATGAGGCAGATGGGAATTTGTTAATGTCCGGTTGTAGATAACTTGTCACTTGACCCAAGTAAAATACATCAACTGCGTGTGTAGCCGTGATGGTCTCTTCTCGGCGGAGTCCGGGAAGTGAACACGGTCTGAGTTATGTATGACGTAAGTAGGTGTTCAGGATCACTTCTTGGTCATTGCTAGATGACGTCCATTCCGTTGCTTCTCTTCTCGCTCTCATTTGCGCAAGTTAGCCACCTTATATGCTTTTGCCGCTGTAGCTCCACCTTATTACACCTTCCTTTCCTATAAGCTTAAATAGTCTTGATCTCGCGGGTGTGAGATTGCTGAGTCCTCGTGACTCACAGATTCTACCAAAACAGTTGCAGGTGCCGACGATGCCAGTGCAGATGATGGCGTCGATCTCAAGTGGGAGTTCGACGAGGAACGTGGTCGTTACTATGTGTCTTTTCCTGATGATCAGTAGTGGAGCCCAGTTGGGACGATCGGGGATCTAGCATTTGGGGTTGTCTTATTTTCATCTGGATTTTGACCGTAGTCGGTCTATATGATTGTATTTTGGATGATGTATGATTAATATTTATGTATGGTGTGAAGTGGCGATTGGAAGCCAACTCTTTATCCCATTCTTGTTCATTACATGGGATTGTGTGAAGATGACCCTTCTTGCGACAAAACCACTATGCGGTTATGCCTCTAAGTCGTGCCTCGACACGTGGGAGATATAGCCGCATCGTGGGCGTTACAAGTTGGTAATCAGAGCCATCCCCGACTTAGGAGCCCCTTGCTTGATCGAATCGCTGGCGTTGTTGAGTCTAGAAAAAAAATGTTTTGAGTCTTAGTATTATATATATCGGAGAGTAGGATTATTTTTACTCCTCAGTCCCTTCGTCGCTCTGGTGAGGTCTCCTGACGTAGAAGTTTTGACTACTCTCTCCTCAAATTTCACTAATTTTTTTTTAGGATCACGCGGGTATCTTGGAATCGTTCCGATGGTTTTGTGACGAGAACATTGTTCTTGGTGCGTCCTGTCATTTAGGGGTTGTGGCAGTGTCCCGGGGAGTTGAGCTCCGAGGTGTTGTCGTCACAATTTTATCGTTGCAGTTCTGGAATACCTGAGTTTCGCCGACATCGAAATCTCTTTTATGCAGTTGTTGGTGAGATCACCTCGACGCCACCCAGTACTGGGGCGGGAGTTCGGGAGTATTGCCATAACTTGTATAACGGATGTTTTTCGAAGGTTGAGGTAAACTATTTCCGAAGGTTTCTTGGTTATGTGTTGACGGATGGATACAGCTGGATCTAGGGATTGCTAGTTTGGGTGATATATTTTGTGTCCCCTGTATCCCTTACACCAGATTGCATAACCAGAAAGTTTCGGGAGTTTATAAGTGGGAATTCAAGTAGCCTTAGGATATCTTTCCGACAGACGCATGATATGAGATTGGGGTTCGACGTCTAGTGGTCCGCCTGTATACGGTTGATTTTACAGTGGTCTCGTAGTGTCTTAAAGAGTCCATGGCTATGCCGACTCGGGGACGCTTCGTATGTCATGTGCACAGCCTTGTACATGATGGTGCTGTACGATTGAGCCCGTGTGGGCCCCACCACGAAAACTTCGGACGAAATATCTATCATATGTTTGTTCCGGCTTATTTTGCAAGCCAATACTTGTTTTGTTTTGTATTGTGGTATTCGAGTTGCTTCGAATTCATATGTTGATTCCATACCTTTTTCAAGTGGCTTCTCGACTTATGGAAGTGTGATGATTTACTACGGAATTCATTTGTTCATCTTCGTTCGAATGTTTTGTGAAGACTATATGTTGCAATTTCTATCCGTTGATTCTACTTGCCTATTTGTCTACCAAGATGCTAACGGATGTCACCCTCTTCAGGATGGCTCCGCCAACGCGTCAGAATCCGGATCGCAATGAAGGGAGTGAAGCGAACCCTCCGCCACCACCTCCGCCTCCGGAGGCATGGCAGGCTATCATGGCAGCCACCAACGCCAATGGTCAGATGATTCTGCAACTCTTGCAAGAACGTACTCAAGGGCAAGGCAATCAAGGCAATCAAGGTCAAGGCAACAATCAGTTTCACTTCGCCACTCTCAACCAGTTTCTCGCAAATCAGCCCAAGTCTTTCAGCTACTGTGCCAAGGCCACGGATGCCGATGATTGGCTCGTGGACATCAACAAGCATTTTGAATGTAGCAATGTCAGGCCTGAGGACTATGTCAAGTTCGCTTCTTTCCAGCTCAAGGACCAAGCTGCTGATTGGTATCAACAATACAAAGATTCCAGAGGAGGTCGTGTGATCACTTGGATTGACTTCTGTCGGGACTTCAAAGCGCACCACATTCCACAAAGTGTTGTTGAGAGCAAGCGTGAGGAGTTCCGCAATCTCAAGCAAGGCAACATGTCTGTGTATCAATACAACATTCAGTTTTAGAAACTTGCTCGCTTCGCTAAAGAAGACGTTCCTGATGAGAAGAGCATGATCTATCACTTCAAAGGTGGCCTTAAAGAGGATCTGCAGTTAGCTCTCGTTCTTGTTGAGCCTACTCAGTTTGATCAATTCTACAATATGGCACTGAAGCAAGAGGCTGCTCAGCTCAAGTGTGAGGCTTCTAAGAAGAGAGTCAGAGACGCAGTTCAGTCTTCTTCTTCCTCACTTGTGACAGCTAAGCAACAGAAGTTCTGGTTGCCTCCTCCTCCTCCGTTTCGTCAGCCTTACCAGCAGAAGAACAAAGGTGGCCATGGTTCTTCCAACTCTTCCAACTCTGGCTATCAGAACAAGTCTCAGAATCAAGCTCCAAAGTCCAATGCTCCTTATCACCGTCCACTCTCGGAGGTGACTTGCAACAAATGTCAGCAGAAAGGTCACTATGCTAACAAGTGCTTCAACCAAAGGCGTCTTCCTCCTCCTCCTCCTGTCAGATCTTCCAGCAATGCAGTGGTCAAGCATAATCCAAAGTTTGCTAAGGTGAACATGATGAACGCAGCTCAAGCGGAGGAATCTACTGATGTGATTATGGGTAATCTCTCAGTTAATGATATTCCTGCAAAAGTTCTTTTTGATACTGGTGCATCGCATTCTTTCTTGTCATACCCTTTTGCATCGAAGCACAATGTTGACACAGAGATTTTATCCAAAGTTATGCAAGTTGTTTCTCCGGGTAAGCTTTTGTCTTCTAGTTTGGTTGCTCCTGATGTTTCCATCAAGATGGGCGACTATAAATTTCAGTCTTCTCCAATTGTTCTTGGTGACTCGGATATTGATCTAATTCTTGGGATGGACTGGCTTTCTAAGCACAAGGCTCAACTTGATTGTGCTGCCAGGGAAATTCAATTGACACACTCGTCTGAGGATGTGATTATTTTTGCCGCTCGTGATGAAACCATTCGGTTTTTCTCTCTCAATGAGAAGGGCGAATTGAATGCCATCTCTCAAATTCCAGTCGTTTGCGAGTATCAAGTTGTCTTTCCAAAAGAGCTTCCGGGTATGCCTCCCCATCGGCCAGTTGAGTTCGTTATCGAACTGGAGCCTGGCACTGAACCCGTTTGCAAGTGTCCATACAAGCTTGGACCTAACGAGCTGAAGGAATTGAAGAAGCAGCTCGATGAACAAGAACGTCTGGGTTTGATCAGACCGAGTTCTTCTCCATGGGGTTGTGGTGTTCTTTTTGTCAAGAAGAAGGATGGCACGGACCGACTTTGTGTCGACTACCGTCCATTGAACAAGAAGACAATCAAGAACAAGTATCCACTTCCCAACATCAATGAGCTTTTTGAGCAACTCAAAGGGGCTAAAGTATTCTCGAAGCTTGACCTTCGTATGGGTTATCATCAGATTTGCATTCATGAAGAAGATATTCCCAAGACAGCATTCAGAACAAGCTTTGGTTCTTATGAATATACTGTCGTGTCTTTCGGCCTTGTCAATGCTCCTCCGGTGTTCTCTCGGATGATGAATTTCATCTTCAACCCCTATACCAATGAATTCGTTCTGGTGTATCTCGATGATATCTTGGTCTTCTCCAAGAATAAGCAGGATCATGCCAAACATTTGCGATTGGTGCTCGACAAGCTCAGAGAATATCAATTCTATGCGAAGTTCTCCAAATGTGAGTTTTGGCTTGATGAAGTTCTTTTCCTTGGTCACATCATCTCTGCCAAGGGCATCGCTGTTAACCCCGAGAAGGTGTCCGCAGTTGTGGATTGAGAACCTCCTCAAAATGTCAAGCAGCTCCGCAGTTTTCTTGGTCTTGCAAGCTATTGCCGAAGATTCGTTGAGAATTTCTCCAAGATTGCAAAGCCTCTTTCCAACCTCCTTCAGAAGCATGTGAAATATGTCTAGTCTCCTGAGTGTGACGTTGCTTTCAACACTCTCAAAGAGAAACTAGTCACAGCTCCTGTCTTGACTCCTCCTGATGAATCCAAGCCGTATGAAGTTTTCTGTGATGCTTCTCTCCAAGGTCTCGGTGCTGTGTTAATGCAAGAGAAGAAAGTTGTGGCCTATACCTCTCGTCAGTTGAAGCCCAACGAGAAGAACTACCCCACTCACGATCTTGAGTTGGCGGCAGTTGTCCATGCATTGATAACGTGGAGACATCTCTTGTTGGGAAGACAAGTGGACATTTTCACCGATCACAAGAGTCTCAAGTATATCTTCACTCAGCCCAACCTCAACCTCAGGCAGACTCGATGGGTCGAAATGATTCAAGAGTACAATCCGAGTATCGAATATACTCCAGGCAAAGCAAATGTCATTGCAGACGCCTTAAGCAGGAAGGCTTATTGCAACAGCTTAATCCTCAAGCCTTTCCAACCGGATCTTTGTGAAGCTTTCCGCAAGCTGAATCTCCAAGTTGTTCCTCAAGGCTTTCTTGCCAACCTCATAGTATCTCCTACTTTGGAAGATCAAATTCGTGAGGCACAACTCCTTGATGCCATGGTGAAGAAGGTGAAACGTGGTATCGACAAGGGTCTTTCCAAATACAAGTGCTATTGCATTGATGACAGAGACACTTTATTCTTCGAGGACCGGATTGTGGTTCCTAAAGGTGATCTAAGGAAAGTCATAATGAACGAAGCGCACAATTCTCTCCTTTCCATTCATCCTGGAAGTACGAAGATGTATCAGGACCTCAAGCAGTCATATTGGTGGACTCGAATGAAGCGAGAAATTGCTCAATTTGTGAATGAATGTGATGTCTGCCGAAGAGTGAAAGCAGAACACCAACGACCAGCTGGTCTCCTCCAACCTCTTGCTATCCCGGAGTGGAAGTTTGATCATATTGAAATGGACTTCGTGACTGGATTTCCCAAGTCCAAGCGCGGAAATGATGCTATCTTCGTTGTCATCGACAAGCTCTCTAAAGTGGCTCATTTCCTTCCAATCAAAGAATCCATCACAGCAGCTCAGCTGGCAGAGCTTTACACCTCCAGAATTGTCTCCTTACACGGCATTCCACAATTGATTTCTTCAGATCGTGGAAGTATCTTCACCTCTAAGTTCTGGGACTCCTTCCAGAAGGCCATGGGCACAAACATTCGCTTCAGCACAGCTTTCCATCCTCAAACTAGTGGCCAAGTTGAGCGAGTCAATCAAATTCTTGAAGATATGCTCAGGGCTTGTGTCATTTCCTTTGGCATGAAATGGGAAGATTGTCTTCCTTATGCTGAATTCTCCTACAACAACAGCTTCCAAGCGAGTTCGGGCAAGGCCCCATTCAAGATTCTCTATGGCAGAAAGTGCCGTACTCCTCTCAATTGGTCAGAGACTGGTGAACGCCAACTTCTTGGCAATGACTTAATCACTGAAGCTGAAGAAATGTGAAAAGTCATCCGTGATAATCTCAAAGCCGCGCAATCGCGCCCGAAGAGTTACTATGATAGTAAGCATCGTGATTTGGCTTTCGAGATCGGAGACCATGTCTACCTCCACGTCTCTCCAATGAAAGGCACTCGTCGCTTCGGTATCAAAGGGAAGCTTGCCCCTAGATACGTGGGTCCTTTCAAGATCATTGGTAAAAGAGGCGACCTCGCCTATCAACTTGAGCTTCCTTCCAACTTCGCGAACGTGCACGATGTGTTCCACGTGTCACAGCTCCGCAAGTGCTTCAAGACGCTTGAGCGCACTATCAACTTCGAAGAGATTGACCTCCAGGAAGATTTGTCTTATCATGAGCACCCCGTTGCTATTCTTGAAGAAACTGAGCGCAAGACTCGCAACAAGTCAATCAAATTCCTGAAAGTGAAGTGGTCGCACCATTCCGACCGGGAAGCCACCTGGGAACGCGAGGACCATCTCCGTTCCGAATATCCGGAGTTCTTTCAGTCCTAGATCTCGGGACGAGATCCTCTCGTAGTGATGGAGTGTTGTAACACCCCGCATGTAACTTGCCATATTTGTAACTCCGACTCTTGCCATTTTCGGCTATGTGATATGATTTTCCCTCCGTTGTTGGGTTTTGTCTTTCGTTTTGTATTTTTTCATGTCATGCATTTTCATATCATGTCATCATGTGCATTGCATTCGCATACGTGTTCGTCTCATGCATCCGAGCATTTTCCCCGTTGTCCGTTTTGCAATCCGGCGCTCCTATCTCCTCCGGTGCACCCCTCTTGTTTTCTTTCGTGTACGTGTGTCAAACTTTCTCGGAATGGACCGAGGCTTGTCAAGTGGCCTTAATATACCACCCGGAGACTACCGGTCAAGTTTCGTTCCATTCGGAGGTCGTTTGGTACTCCAACGGTTAACCGGGCATCCGCCAAGTCCATTTGAGTGTCCAGCAAAAACCCCCTCTAAAACCAGCCCAAAACCCACCAAACTCTCTTCCATGCTCTAGGTCATTCGATCACGATCGTGTGGGCGAAAACCGCACCTCATTTGGAGCCTCCTAGCTCCCTCTACCTATAAATATGTGGGCATCCCGAAAAACGAAATCTCAGTCCAACCCTAGCCCTCGTCCCACTCCGCCGCCGGACACGTCCGGGC
>NC_057808.1:110296911-110300595 GCF_018294505.1 Triticum aestivum | reverse complement strand
GCCGCGCCCGCTGGCGACCGCCGCCCTCCGGCCTCCTCTCCGCCTAGCGCCTCCCGCCGCCGCACCTGTGCCCCGCCGTCGCCGTCACCTCCCTCTGGCGGCCGGAGCTGGAGCCCGAGCTCTCACGCCGATCTGGATCGAGTTCGTGAGCGTTGACTTTCTCCCCCTTGTTTTTTCACCTAAGTCCTCAGATTTTCTCAGCATCTTGCCATGTTTGTAGCTCCATAACTCCGTGCATGTAGCTCCGATTTGCGCGTGTAATATGTCAAATTGTTCATCTCGTGATGCTCTTCATTTTGTTCAATTGAACCATGTTAATTAGAGGTCATCTTGATGCCCAAATCTCTGTTGGAATAGGGCTAGTTGCTGTTGTTCTCTGGTTCTTATCAGAACTTGGAGATTTTTCATTTTTGTATCATTTAATCTGTGCATCTTATGAGCATGAGCTCTACATGTGTTTTGAAGTATGCCATGCCGTCTTTCCAGTGGTGTAGTCCATATATTTTTGTGATCTCTGTGGTGACTAGCACAAGCATGCAAAGTAGGCCCCGTAATATTTCTGATTTTAGGGACTTAGAGAAAAGTCCTTGTTTGCTGTAATTTTGTTGCCATGTAAACTTGATGCTACAGAGAGATCCATGAATATTTTGGAGATGTTCAGTAAGGATGTTTTGTAGCTATAGTTGTAATTGATCCATTCCTGTAATTGTTTTCAATTATGGAGTGCCATAGCATGACTCAATCTTGCTCTAGTTTTGCTATAAAATATTTCTGGCAGATTCTTAACATGATATGCAATTTTGCCAAGCTTATTGTAGTTGATCCATACATGCTATGCAATTGTTCTTGCCATGGTTAGCTTCATAAACATGCCATATTGCTGTAGGTATGCTTGGTTTGTCATGCATTGCTCTGTAGTGAGTGCATCAAGCTCATAAAGGGGCCTATATATTATTATTTCTGCCATGCTCTGTTTTCTGCCAAGTCTGAAACCTGATAATGAAACTTGCTATGTTTACATGCTTGCCATCATATCTTCTGTTCCTTTTTGGCTTATGGTCAGTAAGGGACTTTTGTCATGTGCATTTAGTAGAACACCGCCATACCTTGTTTTGCTATGTTAAGTTCCTTTAGCATGTTGATTCCGTGCTCTGAACATTGCTATCTGATACTGTTTTCTGCCATGTCCAGTTTTTCACCAAGTCTGTGAACCTGTAATCTTTTGCACTTTTGCCATGCTTGTTTGAGATTGATATGTTGGGAACTAGCCATAGCTCAGTGTTCATCTTTTGTTAAGCATCTCCTGTAGATTACTTCCATGTACTTTGTTGCTATGTTGGGGTGCTGTAGCATTGTTGTTTGTTGCATTTTAAGTGCTATCTTGCTGTTTATCGCAGATTCGCGTCATTCTTGTTTTGCTTGTCATTTGCAAACCGTGCATCCGTTTCCGGTGATCTTTATATCGATTTCGACTGAAATCATCTCATCTTTCCAGTGGCATGCTTGGTTTTCCAAGTTACTGCCATGTTCATCATTTTTCCTTCTGGAGCACGCATATGCATCGCATATCATATCTTGCATATCATACACGTTTTGCATCATGTTGCTTGCGCATTTCTCGTTGTTGATTGTGGTTCCGTTTGTTTGTGTTCTTGTCTTGGGTAGAGCCGGGAGACGAGTTCGTGAACGAGGAACCTGTCGAGTACGCTTACGAGGATCAAGCTTTCGACAACTCTGAGAACCTTGCAGGCAAGATGACCACCCCTCGAAATCACTTCTATCTTTGCTATACTAGTTGTTCGCTCTATTGCCATGCTCCGCTACCTATCACTTGCTATATCATGTCTCCCATTTTAGCCATGTCAGCCCCTAACCATCCTTTTCCTAGCAAACCATTGTTTGGCTAAGTTACCGCTTTTGCTCAGCCCCTCTTATAGCGTTGCTAGTTGCAGGTGAAGTTGAAGTTGTTCCATGTCGGAACATGGATATGTTGGGATATCACAATATCTCTTATTTAATTAATTCATCTATATATTTGGTAAAGGGTGGAAGGCTCGGCCTTATGCCTGGTGTTTTGTTCCACTCTTGCCGCCCTAGTTACTGTTATACCGGGATTATGTTCCTTGAGTTTGCGTTCCTTGCCAGTTCGCCTTGAATAAAACTCCTCCAGCAAGGCCCAACCTTGGTTTTACCATTTGCTACATAAGCCTTTTCCCCCGGGTTTTCGCGAGCCCGAGGGTCATCTTATTTTAACCCCCCGGGCCAGTGCTCCTTCGAGTGTTGGTCCGAACTGAGCAGACTGCGGGGCCCCCTCCTGGAAACTCGAGGTCTGGTTTTACTTGTAGGATGTCTCATCCGGTGTGCCCTGAGAACGAGATATGTGCAGCTCCTATCGGGATTTGTCGGCACATTCGGGTGGCTTTGCTGGTCTTGTTTTACCATTGTCGAGATGTCTTGTAAACCGGGATTCCGAGACTGATCGGGTCTTTCCGGGAGATGGTTTATCCTTCGTTGACCGTGAGAGCTTATGATGGGATAAGTTTGGACCCCCTGCAGGGTATTATCTTTCGAAAGCCGTGCCCGCGGTTATGAGGCAGATGGGAATTTGTTAATGTCCGGTTGTAGATAACTTGTCACTTGACCCAAGTAAAATACATCAACTGCGTGTGTAGCCGTGATGGTCTCTTCTCGGCGGAGTCCGGGAAGTGAACACGGTCTGAGTTATGTATGACGTAAGTAGGTGTTCAGGATCACTTCTTGGTCATTGCTAGATGACGTCCGTTCCGTTGCTTCTCTTCTCGCTCTCATTTGCGCAAGTTAGCCACCTTATATGCTTTTGCCGCTGTAGCTCCACCTTATTACACCTCCCTTTCCTATAAGCTTAAATAGTCTTGATCTCGCGGGTGTGAGATTGCTGAGTCCTCGTGACTCACAGATTCTACCAAAACAGTTGCAGGTGCCGACGATGCCAGTGCAGATGATGGCGTCGATCTCAAGTGGGAGTTCGACGAGGAACGTGGTCGTTACTATGTGTCTTTTCCTGATGATCAGTAGTGGAGCCCAGTTGGGACGATCGGGGATCTAGCATTTGGGTTTGTCTTATTTTCATCTGGATTTTGACCGTAGTCGGTCTATATGATTGTATTTTGGATGATGTATGATTAATATTTATGTATGGTGTGAAGTGGCGATTGGAAGCCAACTCTTTATCCCATTCTTGTTCATTATATGGGATTGTGTGAAGATGACCCTTCTTGCGACAAAACCACTATGCGGTTATGCCTCTAAGTCGTGCCTCGACACGTGGGAGATATAGCCGCATCGTGGGCGTTACAATGCCCCACTCCCTTATCCCCCACTCCCCAGGGTACCGAAACCCTAACCCCCACTCACCCCCACTCGTCCCTCGTCTGGATCTGGATCGGGAGGCGCCCGATCCCATCGCCCCTCTCTCGTCGCCCGCCGCCCGGGACCATCTCGCCGGATCGCCCCGTCACTACACCAACGCCTCCCCGACGTCGCCAACCTCGTCCCCGTCTCCACCTCACGACCCACTGTCGTTGCCCTACGAATCACCGTGAGCCCGCCCCCTCTCTCTCTCGCTTGCGCGCTCGCGCCGCCTGTCGCCGCGCGCCGACCACGTCGTCTGCCGCGCCCTGTCTCTCCCGCACACCACGCCGCGCC